>NC_047662.1:89644396-89689396 GCF_011762505.2 Arvicanthis niloticus
GAGAAGTGCAGGACTCTGTCACTTTCTGAGAATCGGTTTGGCTTTGTCCACAAAGACTCCCGACGGAGGGTCTGGAATTCTGCTTTTTGATCAGTCAAAAGCGTGGCCTTTTCAGAGCACATTTCACCATGCCAACAGCCGTTTCCAGAGAGGAACTGAGAATTAAGTGGAGCTCTGGTTGCAGATGATTCTTTTTCGTGCCTAGCTACCCAAACAAAGAGACCGAGCCAGAAGCCAGATCTGCAAGGGCGCGCGCACAATGGGTCTGGTGCATGGGAATGTTCAGGGCTCTGCCTGATTAAACTGCCTTAGGAGCGCCAGGGGGCAATTTCGCTAAGCCTCCCTGTCTTGTATTTTGGCAGCTCTCTCTTCCCAGCCCCCTCTGCATCCCCCTCACATCCTCAAACCCATTTGTGTCTTCGTTTGGACTGAGCCCAATTCACACAGACTGGCAGTGCTGTAATTGGTATCTTACTTACCTCAGCTTCTTTTTTTTCTCTGATCATTCGAATAATGACAGCTTTTTTCCCCTCTCCCTTTACTATTGGAAGAGAGAGAGAGAGAGAGAGAGAGAGAGAGAGAGAGAGAGAGAGAGAGAGAGAGAGAGAGAGAGGAGAGAGAGAGGAGTTACACTTGAGTTTTCTGACGCACTGCTACAGGGAAATAAAAATGCATATTTTAAGATGTTTTTCTATTTCTGTTTCTCTCCTCCCACCTCAGCCAAACAGTTGACACTGATGGGAAAACATTAACAGGGAGAATTGATTCCCCCCTCTGAAGGTGTTGGGACCACAGAGGCAGCATCCTCCAGAGTTGATGTGTCAAAATGTTGATGTTCTCATTTAAGACTGTCATCGTTGTGGTAATTGGTACCTCCGTTTGTTAGATTCTGTTTGTTTATATGCGTTTCATTTCAAGTGATGTTTCTGAGGGTAATATTCACAAGGGCTTGAGGCTCCCGGAGTGAAAAGTGTTACAGAAACTGAAATGATTACCCCCTGGCAAAAGGTAATCTCCCCGGCACACACCACCTGGTTATAACAACCCACATTTGCACAGCACTTCGATGTTAAGCATGAGTTTCTGATGTGTTCTATCTCCTGCAATCCCCCTGATAAGACTGTGGGGCTCCCGGAGCTATTCTGTTTTGCCCTGCTACCAGGCATGTGTGGTTTCTACCTAGCAGCTGGCTGCCTCTTCATGGGTGTCACTGTCTTGCTAAAGACACCATCCCAAAGTGGCTCAGTCTCTGAGATGGGGCAGATTTACTGAGACACAAACCAACACAAAGTAATTAGAGGATTTCCATCCTCCTATCCTCCTCCCATCTCCTAAGGAGGAGCACCAGGCAGATACGTTTTAGATCCTTTTAACAGTCTGGGAGAGAGGGAGAATCTGTGAATAAAATTGATTTCATCAAACATCAAAACCACATAGACATTTTAGTTAAGGATGCAAACAGTAAAGCAGTATTTGTAAATGGACTGAATGATGCCACGGGCTAGAAGATAGCTTGCTAAGCCAGGAAAAGGGGGGAGGAGGGAGGGAGAGAGAGAGAGAGAGAGAGAGAGAGAGAGAGAGAGAGAGCGAGCTGTGAAGTTCAGCAGGGCAGCTGCACACATGAATTTACAGCAGCTGTGACAGTGTGTGCAAGATCTGCAAGCTCAATCCAGACCAACTCTCAGCATGGGGAGAAGTGGGCACGAAGTCCTCACCCTTAGCAGAGGAGCTACTGGCAAGAGGTAACTGCCTGGAGAGGGAGAGCTGGGTTTTCTTTCAGAGTGTACGCAGCCCCTGCTGAGTTCACTGTGTTCCAGTGGAAGGCCATAAATCCAAGAGTATATGCGCAGCACAAACTGGACTTGATGGATCTTAAAAAAAGAAAAAGACACAAAGTTGGGTAGATAGAGAATGGGGGATGGGAATGAGAGGAGGATGGAGAAGGAGGTGAATACAATAAAAACATGCACAAAGTTTTCTAAGAATATATACACATGTATTTTACATATATATATCTATATTTATATTTAATAAGCTGCGTGTGGCCAGAGAGATGGCTCAGAGGTAAGAGCACTGGCTGCTCTGCCAGATGACCCAGGTCCAAGTTTGATTTCTAGAGCCCACGTGGTGACTAGAACCATTTGTTACTCAGAGGAGCCAGTGCCCTCTTCTGGCCTCTGTAGGCACTGCACACATGGTGCACAGACATTCATGTAGGCAAAGCGCCCTTATACATACAAATAAAAACGAAGGAAAATTTAAAACCAAAGCAAAACGTGTGTTTGCTGAGACAGAGTTAAGGTGGTACTTTGATTGTTTGCTTTGTTTTCTTTGGTTAAAAAACAATGTATGTGTATGAGTGCCGTTTTCTGTGTGTATATCCTATGTGTTTGGAGGTACCTTCAGAGCCTAGGAGAAGGCTTAGATCCTCTGATGCTGGAGTTACATATGGCTATGTGGGTTCTAGGAAGCAAACTCAGGACCTCTGGAAGGGCATCAAGTGCTAATAACTGAGCCGTCTCTCCAGCTTTCTGACCTAAGATTTTTATTAAAGTATTTCTAAGCATGTAACAGTTCCTTATTTCTTTCTTTCTTTCTTTCTTTATTTATTTATTTATTTATAGAAAGGGCGTGTTGAGAGAAAGAAAGAAGGAAAGGAAAAAAAATTCACCCTCATGTCAGAGATTCAACACTACTGTAGCCTTTGTGGATGTGATTTGTCGTCCCCCCCCCCCCCCCCGTCTTCTTCCAGGAGTACCATAGTGCAAAATTTAACACACACAGCTGTAGGTGTCTCCTGATGCTGTGGGAGGGATGCTTGTCTAGGAAAACACAGGCCATCCACAACCAGATAGACCTGAGCTTGGCTCCTAGATCATCCAAGGACCAATTTTGTCACCTGTGCATAAACAACTTGGTGCTTGTGAGCCTTTGTCAATATGGGTGAAAAATCCTTGCCTGCAGAATAGATGTGAGATTTAGATGGAATAACATGTGCTTTTTTTTTTTTTTTTTTTTTTTTTAAATGGCGTATAGAAGCGGCTTGCATATTGCGGCCATGCTTCCTATGGATTCTTCCTTTGTGCACAGACTTTAGATGCCTGAGGTCAGAGCTCTGAGCTCCACTCACTTCCTTCAGGGCTTCCTTGAAACCCTGAGGATCGACACTATGGAAAGCCTTAACTGAGCTGATATTAGTCTTGGTTCACTGCAGCGCTGCTCGAAGTTTATATCTTGATAGATCGGTTAGTTCGGTTGGACAGGTGAGTTTTAGAAGGGACTGTTTTGGGCAACTGCATAGCAACTGACATTTGGTCTAGACTCTGGTTTGTGTAAAAGATTAAAATAGGAATCAGTGTTTGATTTCTAATACATTAGAGCAAAAAATAATTATAGCTTTTTTAGGACTGGGGGTATAGTTCACATGGTATGGTGCTGGCCTATCACACATAAGGTTCTGAGTTTGATTCCCAGCTCTGCATACACTGGAACGGTGGCACTCTTGGATACACATCAGGTTGGAGGCCAGCCTAGGATACAGAAATTACAGTTTTATCTATCCTTGCTCTCACCTATAATAAGTTCAGACATCATACTTAATGACAATGGGGGAATGAAAGCATTTCCTGGCATCTGAAGAGAGGATCACACCAGCCCTACATTCCCCCTTTTTCCTTTTACACTTGGGGGTTTTAGGAAGTTCCTGAAACTTACAAGCTACATAAGGTTCCATCCCAGCCCCCAGGTGTAATCATATGGGAGAGGACATTATCTGGCCTGCAAGTTGTTCAGGGAGCATTAGGGTTGAGTTTTTGTGAGCTGTGGCCCGTGCTGGGGTGGACTTTTCAGTGGTTTGAGTCATCCACTCTCCTGTAAGTAACCTCAATGGGTTCCTTAAGCTAGATGGCTGGAATAGCTTCTTTAGCTTGTTGTTGGTACTCCATCTGGGGTGAGCAGAATAGACATTTGTTCATATCTCCCTAGGAAGGCCACTCAGTTCCCATTCCAGGATAGTTGAAGCTCTCCCTGGGAGGTTCCTGTCCTCTTTTTCTTTACTTGTGGAGGTGTATGAGAATCCTAAGGACTGTGAGCTGGTAGAAAGCTTAGTTTTTACTTGGTGGCCCATGAAGTTAGGCACTGCTTACAAGAAGACTCTTAACAGTTAATAACAATTAATCATTAATGGATCAGATAGTGTGGAGAGGTAATAGATTAATAAGCAGTATGATTGCTAATATACTCCAACATAGGGCACCTTGTATACATGGTTTCTTTTTATCACAGCTGTGAAGGTTAACTTTGTACAGGTATATTTTCACTGTACATCAGTGTAGTGGCACCATATTCTTATCCCATATGTAGTGATATTGTGTCTCATGTAGGAAAACTCTGAAAGGGCTGAGGAATTAAAGCCTGGGAGACAAAACCTTGACAGGGAGCAGCTGAGAAGTGATGGACAAGCACTCCCTCCTCTTATTCCCTGGGCCAACACTCTGGAAGCATGTTTCACGTTGTGCCACCATGGAAGAAAGGGCCAAGCACAAGGCTCTGATGGTGTGGGAACCTACTTGTGCATCCTTCTCTGATGTAATAATTAAAACCAGTGTCACATGACCAGAGTTAAAGCTAGTGCCATCATTAAGAGCTTAAAGGGTACAGGAATGAAGGTTTCCTTTATATCCCGTGTGACTTTTTTTTTAAAATGAATCTTATGCTAGCTATAGGATGAGATCAGATGATGGCCCGGAATTGCCTCTGCTGTGGTAAAGTGTAAGACTTTCGATGAGCAGATCAAAATAGTCTGTGGGACAAGGCGTGTGTGTGTGTGTGTGTGTGTGTGTGGCTTTTAGCTTGATAAATGCACCTTTTCTGATATCCATTACTCAGAAGGTACAAAATATGTCCACATTAGTATGGGAAGGGAAACTACAGGAACTTGTATCCCTGAACAGAGAATCCTTATCTTTTTTTGTTGCTGCTTTAATAATCATCTGTGGGAGATTGTTCATGGTAACATTGTGTAGCACATGCTATGACTCTGCACTGATATTCGAATAAGACATATGCACTTCAGATGCAGAGAGACAAAATTCCACAAACACTAAGAGATGTGCTACATCGGTGAGTTTTTTTTTTTTTTTTTTTTTTTTTTTTTTTTTTTTTCAGGAATTCATTAGGGTCTCAACCAGGACATTCCCTACTAAAAAAGTCTCATTCTACTATGAGAAAGTCGCATTGGTGTGTGAGATATGTGGATTTGTAGAGTGACACCTAGGAATAATGTCACTCAAGAGTAGAATGCAAGACAAAAAAGAACCTTGCAGAAAACCTGGGCTGGATATGAGGCAAGCCGTCTCAGGATGTTAGCGAATGTCCTGGCTAAAGAGGATGTAGGCTTTTCTAGCAAACTCCACAGCTGGACAGTTGCAGTAACCAGCAGGAGGGTTCTAGTGAGAGGGTATGCTTTCCACAACAGAGAAATAAGCTTCATCTGAAGTGCATTGTCCTGACTGACCACAGGACACAGACAATTACTCAACAGGTGCTGCCATCGTGGTCTGGACACATCAAGTGTCCAAACTCCTGAGATCGGATGTAAACAGCACTTGGGAGTGGCCATGAAAGCGACTTTAAAGGACAGTGTGACACACAAGGAAAGCTGACTAAGCTATGAACAATTGTAGTCGCGCTAAGTTATATGGAGGGTGAAATGGGCTGAAGGAGAGATAAACAGAGTCCTGGGGAGCGGCAAACAGTTTGGTTGGTTAATCAGACAGTTCCCCCACTCCCCAAGAGCTAATTCAGAAGATCAAAGACAAACATGTGTGGCTAAGAGGCTTATGCACGAACCTATGACAGCAAGTAAGTAGTGGCTCTTTGTGTTGTAATGATTCTTGGAGGACAGCCATTTGGAGGAGGGCCTGTTGCTGTGACCAAACACCTGACAAGAAGCAGCTGCAGGAATGAAGATGATTTGGGTTCACAGTTGGACAGTATAGTCCATAGTGGCAGGGAAGGCACGAACATTGGAGCTGTTTTCGGTTGGGGCAGCAGGAGTATGAGGCTGACTGTTCAATCTGAGATCAGGACGTGGAATGGAACAGAAAGTGAGTCTGTGCTGGAAAACTCAAGGTTCATCCCTTATCAATCCATTTCCTCCTAGGGCTAGGCTCTACCTTCTAAAGGTCCCATAATCTCTCAAAATAGTGCTATCAGCTCGGGACCAAGTGTTCAAATACGAGAGTGTATAGAGGACACTGTTCATCCAAACTGTAACAGACTCCGTCAACTGGATCGATGGATCGCTTGTCTGTATTTGTCAGCTAGCCTCTGTCTACTGCTACTCCTGTGTCATGGTACAAGGATTGACATTCTCCACGGATGAAGTAGAATATAATCTCTTTCACTGAACCCAGCCTGTATTAATGCTATATCTCAGTGTTTCTCAACCTGTGGGTCACAACCCCTTTGAGGGTTGAATGACCCTTTCATAGGAGCCATCTATCTGATAATCCTGCATATCAGATATTTACATTCCGTCTTGTAACAGTAGCAAAATTACAGTTATGAAGTATCGATGAAGATAATTTTATGGTTGGGGTCACCACGACAGGATGCATATTAAAGGGCTGCAGCCTTAGAAAGGTCAAGAAGCATTGCTCTATGTGGTACTGTCTCCTGACAAGAAGAAGAAGGTACTTGTTTACGTTCAGTGTCTTCTGCCAGTTGTAGGAATAGGAACTTTAGTTTTTACCACAAGGCTTTCTGTATTAAGTCATTTGTAGAGTCCCAGGTGGTTGACCTTTGACCACATTGAAAGCCCTTTAACGAATGAAATTATATGCAGGGCAGAAGTTGACCTGGCTAGTGCCAGACATGGGTGTGTGCTGCTTCACTTCCTCCCATGTCCCCAGAGCATATGCTACTGCAGATGCTGCTCTGCTGACAAGTTGAGCATACGTATTCTGACAGTGCTTTCCTTAGCCGGTTCCATGTCTTTTTTCCCTTGAGATTTCTCTATTGCATTGCTGTGAGATGTGGAGACTCACTCACTCGAGTGCCACCTGGAAGGTCATGTCATGGAATTTAAATTCCAATGGGACATCTCTTTACTAAAGGGGAAGGGGGTAAAAGCTATGGTGGATGAGGAAAATTTTTTTAAGTGTGTCAGTGTGTGAACATGTACACACAACATGCCAGGGTGCACGTGTGGTGGTCAGAAGAAAGCTCTCTGGAGTCAGTTTTCTCCTGGAGATCAAATTCAGCTTTCATCAGAGATCAAACAAGGGAGAGCCCAGCCCAGATGAGGGATCGCTGATTGAGGTTTTGCAAAGGTCTGGGTGCCAGCCTGAGGCATGATGCAGTGGCTGACTTCATCAGCTACTCTTAGATTCCTCCTCCCTTCTGCCTTCCTTTCCTGTGCCGCATCCCAAAGAAACAACTTACACACAAGATCTCATCTTGGTCTCCACTTTTTAGAGAATCAGAATCACTACAATTCCATCAAGACTCCCCAACTTAGCTCATTGTCTTGGCGTCTTATTTACAGATATAGGAAAGAGGCACAAGGAAGAGAAGTTCCAAACACTTGGGCTCTTGCCTCAAACCGAATGAGAGCCCAAGCATGGATCTTAATTTCTCCCTGTTTTCCACAGCTGATTCGCTCAAAATCTCTCAGCAGACATACTCTACAACTGTCACAAGGGCGCAAGATGACAATGATGATGCCTGTGTCAAGTATGAACTCTCCAAGTGTTACCTGTGTCTGTTCCCACCTCTTGTCTTAGGTAGCTCTGCAGTCTCTCAAATCTCAGTGTTCACGCCACATAATAACGAAGATTCTTCATTCCCTTTAGGTCACAGTTAATCGCCCTGCACGGCAGCCTGCCGGAGATGTCCTTATGCTTTTTCCTGGCTCTGCCTGGAGCTCAGAGGTTTCAGATCTTGTCTATGTATCTGGGTCAGGGAACAATATCCCTCCTCACATCCATTTTTCTCAGACTTTCTCATGAGGAACTCTTTAACACAGTTCCTCATGCCTCAGAGACCCCTAATCATACTATTTTGTTGCTACTTCATACCTGTAATTTTACTACTGTTATAAAACATAATAAAATATCTGATATGAAGAATATCTGATATGCAGTCCCCAAAAGAAAAAGGGAGGGAGGAAGGGAAGAAGGGGGGAGAGAGAGGGGGAGGGGGAGGGAGGGAGGGATGGAAGGAAGAAGGGAGGGAGGGAGAGAAAGAGATTAGGTTCAGCTAGATTTCTCCCATTTTTCCACTCACTGGTTGAGAACCACTGCACTAGAGTATTGGTAGCTTTCTGTCAGTATGATAAAACATCAAGACCAAGGCAACTTATAGGGTTTCTATTCATTCCAGAGGGATACGGTTTCATCATGGTGGGGAAGCATGATGTGACAGTCAGCGCAGGCAGCTAAGAGGGCACATCCTCAGCAGCAGGCATGAGGCAGGGAGAACAAGCTAGAATGGAGTTGGGCTATAGGCTCTCAAAGCCTGCTCCAAGGGACAGACTTCAAGGCTATACCTCCTAAACGTCCACAAACAGCGCCACCAATCGGGGAAGCAAATGTTGAAATGCCCCAGCCTCTGGGGTTTTTTTCCTTGCTCAAACCACAACTTGCTTCCACTCAGACAACACAGCAATGCAGGCAGCTCTCTGCTCAGTGGTTATTCTGTTCTGGTCTCTGCCATGAACATGTTTGTGGTTTAGCTCATTGGCAGGCTGGAAGCTCAGCAGTGAGACAGGAAAAAGTTTAGGCTTAGTTGTGGGTGCTGGTTCATGACTTTTATTCCAGCACTTTGGAGGCAGAAGCAGGTGGATCTCTGTGAGTTTGAGGCCAGCCTGGTCTACAGAGTGAGTTCCAGAACAGCCAGGGCTACACAGAGAAGCCTTGTCTTGAAACAAACAAACAAACACCCAAGCAAATGAAACAACCAAATCAAACCACTACCATCAACAATAAATAAAAAGGAAGGGAAGGAGGGAAGTAGAAGCGAGAGAGAGAGAGAGAGAGAGAGAGAGAGAGAGAGAGAGAGAGAGAGATTAGGTTCAGATAGATTTTTCCATATTTCCACAATTTTATTCCAAAAATGTTAATTTCTTAGCTAAAACACCAGGTTTAAATAGAACAAAATGCTCAAAAAAAAAATGCTTCTTGTTCCATACGCTAGGGTTTCAAACGCGATCTATGAGTTTGGAAGCATCTCCGGTACCTGACAACTTAAGAGCGTTCCAGTGCCTTTCACAATCCAATGTGAAATGAGTTTTCTTGGAAGATCCTCTTTGCTGAATTTTCCTTATCAGTCCAACTCTGGGAGTAGGGGGACATTTTATACCCACCTCTCAGGCCTGTGGGTTATGTTACCGCAGAGTTGTCCCTAAGTAACCTGATTTTCCAGCATCCCTGCTCTGCATAAAACTCCGAGAGTGGTGAGGGGCCTATTAGCTGAATATCACTAATTTCCAAATCACGGCTCTTAGGTTCTCTGCATCTGTCTGTCTGTCTGTCTGTCTGTCTGTCTGTCTGTCTGTCATCTATCTGTCTTTCTCTGTCTCCCTGTCTCCCTGTCTCTCTCTATCTCTCTGTCTCAGCTAACACTAGCTACCCTAGGGAGTTTGAGGCAAGTGACAGTCTCTCAAACCATCGTAACCTTGCTACAATTTATAATGAAAGCCAGTCTCAGGGCAGACTCTGCCACACAAGCATTTGCTAAAGACACAATCACTAGCAGGCAAGTAAGCACAAAGCCACTCACACTGTCTATTTGGGAAGCTTGATGAAGTCACAGCCCCTGTCTGGCCTTTGGATGCTCTGGTGAGCACCTCGCATGAGCTTCTGTTCACTGAAGGCAAAAGCCAAGACTGCAGAGACAGAAATCTGTCACCCTGACAGTCAACATCAGATAACAAGGATCTTCCTGGTCGATGGCCCTACGCTGGTGGCTGCCCACAAAGACTTTCAACAATCCAGCTTCCCCAGCAGAAGGCTAGCAGTTTCTTTGGATCCTAAAACTCTCATCGTGTGAGCAAGAGATATTTCAGCTAGTTCTCACATTGATTCTTCGGGGATGGAGAGATAGCTCAGTTAGTAACGGTGCTTGCGTTAGGTGAAGTAAAGCACACAGGGAGCCCAGATCGTGTCTCAGAAAGCATGTTAGGAAAAAAAAAAAAACCAGCAGGGCTTGGTGATACATGTTTATAATTCCAGCACTGGGGGTGTGGAGACAGGAGAATCACTGCTGGCCAGCCAGAGACTGTCTCAAAAAATAAAACAAGCGGGGCGGTGGTGGCACACCACCAGTCTTGGCTTTTGCCTTCAGTGAACAGAAGCTCATGTGAGGTGCTCACCAGAGCATCCAAAGGCCAGACAGGGGCTGTGACTTCATCAAGCTTCCCAAATAGTGTGAGTGGCTTTGTGCTTACTTGCCTTTAATCCCAGCACTTGGGAGGCAGAGGCAGTCGGATTTCTGAGTTCGAGGCCAGCCTGGTCTACAGAGTGAGTTCCAGGACAGCCAGGACTACACGGAGAAACCCTGTCTCAAAAAACCAAAACCAAACAAACAAACAAACAAAAAACCCAAAAAAAAACCCCAATAAATAAATAAATAAACAAAATAAAATAAAATAAAATAAAATAAAATAAAATGGGACAGCAACTGAGGAAGAAACAACAACCTGAGATTTCATGTATGCACCCCATCATGTACCTGCGCGAGCGCGCGCGCGCACACACACACACACACACACACACTTTTCTTTAAGAACGTAGAAAGGTACAAAAGACAATAAGAGGCTACTACTTATTGTAATAAAGTAATAAAGTAATCTACCAGTTATAGCCACAGGCCCCAAATATCTTAAGTTTTACCAATAAGAGCTCATTTTTGATGTGTGCTATGTGGATCAGCAGGATGCTATTGTTCACACTTTGAAAAACACTTTGCTATTTAATGTACAGATGAGCAAAGCTTTGACTATTGATTGAGAAACTGACAAGAAAGGCTCTGGTGGACCGGCTCCAGGTTTGTGTGCCTGTTAACCTCTCAACTACCCTGTAGTTAAAGTTGGAAATTATGGACGTCTGTAGCATCTCATTGTCGCTATAAAGTATTTAATGATAAATAACCAGAGCCCCCTACACGGCAAAGCCCCCTAACCTCTTGGGCTTCACAGATGGTACCCCTGCTCAGCTGAAGGCTTGTTCATGCCTCCCCCCAATCCCCGCAAAACAAAACAGGATACAGCTGACCATTGGACCTACAGAAAGCAATCACAGTTGTGTAGTGGTTTTCAAACTACAAATTAGAGTCGATAAATACAGTGGTTCTCAACCTTCCTAATGCTGTGACCCTTTAATACAGTTCTTCATGTTGTGGTGACCCCCATTATAAGTTTGTAATAATTTTGCTACAGTTGTGAATCCTAATATGATTATCTGTGTTTTCTGGTGGTCTTGGGTGATACTTGTGAAAGGGGCCTGGGGTCGCAACCCACAGGTTGAGAACTCTTGGATTACAGGTCAGTTTATCGGTTTAATGGGACGGGACATGACCAACCTTAAAACCACCAAGACAGGGAAGATGACAAGCCTGGGGTGTGATGCCTCTGATTTGAGGGTACCAGGGGTCGAGCCCTGAGTCAGAGTCTTCTTTGGAGATGGAGTTGGGCTCTCTGAAACCAGATCACTCAACACACCGCTTGTGGGCAGGTGTAGACACGAAACACAGCACAGCTTTCTAAACCGGAGAGCCACTTCTAGTCAGCTGTCGTGTTGTTGAGTGAATGAGGGGCTTGGAGTATAAACTGGCGGCCCTGACCCTCCATTAGTGCACTGCCACTGACCCAGTGAGCCTTCGTTATTTTCCAGGTCACCAGGACAGACCAAGCGGTGGAACTTGGCCTCAATCATCTTTACTTACTACACCATTTGGGTAATTCTTTCACCATTTATTGACAGTCATCCACAAGTACTTCCTGCCCCGAGGCTATGCTATCCTCATCCCATTGCTCCTGCTGCTCCTGTCTGTGGGATTGTTCATCACCTATGGGACGCTGAAGAGCCAGAGGGCAACCAAGAAGGCTCAATGAAGGTCCAGCAGGGACACGCTGCAAGAGCTTTCTCCATATCTCCTCCAGGAAAGGGACCAAGGTTCACAGCCAGCCGTCTTTGGGAGGTGAGGCTGTGCTTACAGCTCAGATTGACAAACCAGAGCTCTCTCTCTCTCTCTCTCTCTCTCTCTCTCTCTCTCTCTCTCTCCCCATCATCCTTTTGTAAGCTAAGAGGAAGGTGGATTGGGAAGCCTCTCGTTCATTCTCTTTGGGCTCAGAGGCTGAACATTGCTGGTCTTGTCTACTTCACAGTCAAAGCTCCCTGTTCTTCCTACAGAGTTCTGGTCTCTCAACTCAGGATTTTATCCTGCTGTGTGCTGATAGACGTACAGGCTCCAGGCCTCTGTGTATAACAAACCCTGTCCCTTCAAGGCAGCTCTTCCAAGTCTTACACTGCCCAGGCTCCATGAGGATTTCTAGATCTAGAAAGCCCTAGGGAAAGACTGACAAACCCCAGAACCACACAGATACATCCAGGCAGCCACACCAGACCCCAGATAGCCTGTTCAGAAAAATTTACAAATAAATGTTAAACATGTTTTTAAAAACCCACCAAGATAGAATATATAGAGAAATATCAGAGATGATTATAGGTGAGGCTGTGTGTGCACATGTGGGGTGTGTGTGTGTGTGTGTGTGTAGTCTAGAGGTCCATGTCAGGTATCTTCCTCAATCCTGTCTTTTATTTTATTTTAAAAAAAACTTTTTTTTTTTTTTTACATTTCATTTACTTGGGGTGTGTGTGTATGTGTGTCTGTGTGTCCATGTGCCAAAAAAGATTTTGTGGAGGTCTGAGGACAGTTTGTGAAAGTTGTTTCTCTTCTTCTATCATGTGGGTCCCAGGGTCCCAGGTCATTCTTGCCATCATTATTATGTTTTTGAGAAAAGGTCTCTCACTGAACCTGGAGCTCACTGATTGGCTAGACTGGCTGCCCAGCAAGCCAGGGATCCTCCCATCTCCTCCTCTCCAGCACTGGGCTTTTTATGTTGGTGCTTGGATTTGAATTCAGATCCTCATCCTTTTGCCACAAGCACTTACCAGCTGAGCCCTCTCTCCAGCCCCAACACTTACTAAATTTGTCTGCGATTGGGATTCTGTAGCTCCTTGATAATTAGTGATATTAATATTTTTTAAAGTTTATTATTGGGGCTGGAGAGATGGCTCAGTGGTTAAGAGCACTCACTGACTGCTCTGCCAGAGGTCCTGAGTTCAATTCCCAGCAACCACATGGTGGCTCACAACCATCTGTAATGTGATTCGATGCACTCTTCTAGTATGTGTCTGAAGACAGCTGCAGCGTACTCATATAAATAAAAAAATAAATAAAGTTTTTTATTATTATTTTGTCATTTCACATATGTCAATGTTTTGCATGTGTTTGTCCCAGCACCACCTGCATGCAGTGCCTATGGGGACCAGAAGAGGGCGACAGATTCATTAGAACTGGAGCTACAGATGTGAGCTGCCCTATGGTGCTGGGAATTGAACCCAAGTCTTTTGGAAGGCCCAGCTGAACAATTTCTCAAGTCTCAATACTATCACCACCACCACCACTACCACCACCACCACCACTAGTTGTTATTATTATTATTATTTATAAATCTATTGGCAAAGCAACGTATCTCCCTCTTCAGGGGCATGGCTCTGGCTGAGGACACGGGCTTACATCAGTAGATGGAACCCTTGCTTAACCTGCAGTGTCAGGACTTGGGTTTGTAATGTCTTGGCTGCTGTCACATAGACAATAAGTTGACACTTGTTTTATATGTGCAATTATATGAGCAACCTTGGTATTTTCCCCCCAAAACAAGAAAAAAGCTGTGCCAAAGATTTTGCAAATTAGACAAATTAGAGAAGGGTGGGAGCTGCCCTGATGGTTGTTTGGCTTTCTTCTTTTCTTACAAATGGTGGCTCATATCAAAGGAAAACTGTGATATGCATCTGAGCTCCCTTATTTTGTCAAGTGTTTTTGTTGTTGTTTTTTGGGGGGGGGGGCTTGGTTTGTTTGTTTATTTATTTATTTTGTTGTTGTTGTTTTGAGGCAGGGTCTCACTATGTAGCACTGGCTGTCCTGGAACTCACTCTGTAGACCAGGCTGGCCTTGAACTCATAGAGATCCACGTGCCTCTGCCTCCCAAAGGCTAAGATTAAAGGCATATACCACCATCACCATCACCACCACCACCACCACCACCACCTGGATGTTTGTTTTAATGATTTACTTGTTTTTATTTATGTGTGTGACTGCTGGTACCTACAGAGGCCAGAAGAGGGCATTGGGTCTCCTGGAACTGGAGGTAGAGGTGGTTGTGAGATGCCTGGTTTGAGCGCTGAGAACTAACCTCTAGTCCTTTGTAAGAGCAGCCAGGGCTTGTCACCACTGGGCCACCTTTTCAGTTACTTGTAAAGTGTTTTAAAAGAACTCTCCTATTGAAGAATAGTTCTGCCCTAGGAGTGAGCTTTAGGTCTCAACATTTTTGTTCCAAGAGCCTGTGTAAAAACTCACAGTGGTGAGTGCAGAGATGGATATTATCTCGTGGCTCTTTAAATGTAAATCCTTCTTTTGAGTTTGTGGTATTGACTGCTAATATGAATTTTTAAATTAATAAAAGTGCATACTAACTATATGCGGATAAATACCTATGACTTGTGGTGTTACCTAATAAAGATATAATATATATCCTCCCTCTATATATGCATCTCAAAACACAGTTGATGAATTCCATCTGTTGATCGTAGTGATCAGCCAGCTTACCAGTGGGGCACTGCAAGGCAGGGATGCACAGCTGACCATGGAGGATAACACTGAGCTGTGAGTGTATTCTGCAGAAGAAGGTGATTCCTAAGCAGGGCATGTATGAGGTTGCCCTAGACATAGGAGGAAATGAATGAGTGATGTCTGGGCCACAAATTCAGGGGTCAGAAGATCCGGAGGGCTGGACTTGGTGTCACACAAAGGCACTTGTTGGAGAGAAGTGGAAATTTAGGAGGAGGGAGCCTGGGAGCCAGGGACACAGGAAGTGACTCAGAAGGAACCCGGATGAGTTGGTGAATTTGTGGTACCAGAGCAAGGACTTGGGTGCTCTCCTGAGCTCATCATGTGTTTGTCAGCCAATGGGTGTCAGGAATTTGTAGCAACCGCGCCTATGTGGCACAAGAACTGGGCTATTAAAACAATTTGGCGGTTACAAAAAACCTCACAGAGGCCGTCGTTTTAAAAATCAGAATCAGGGGAAAATCTGTACCTTTCAGAATTTGCAGTTATTTTTCGTCATATGTCTTCAGAAAAGAAGTGAAAGTGAAGTTTGCAAGTTTGTGTGAAGGGTTGAGGTGGGGAGTGAGCCTGCTAGATTTATCTTTAGACACCTGTGACCCACCCCTGTGATGAACTCTGTGATGAACAGAGCAGAGGGTGCAAGGGGTATCATCTGACACTTGCTGTCCAAATGGGGAGAGCATGCAGAGGCCAGGTGCAGTCTCAGCTATTGATAGTGTGGCTTCACGGCTGGCTCTGCACTCTCTGCCTGCCCCTACCTTCATCTGCTAGAAATCTAGGGCAGAGATCCCTGGGGCGTTGTTTTTTTTAAATTGGTTGGACCGATTTGGCCCTAATCCCTGTATGGTTTCTCAGATCACATTCACTTTATAGAAGGTGCAGAGAGACGGTGAGTACAGAAGCTGAGCCTAGTCTCAAATCCGGACCCTGCCTTTTACAAACTGTGCGACTTTAGACAGCTGAGCAACCTTTCTGGTCTGAGTTTTTTAAATTGTGAAATAGGAATGGAATTTATTTTTAGTGTAAAATTTTTCATAAGGACAAACTGTCTTCTCACTAACTTATTCTGCTGCAGAGGGACAGCATGTAACACAAGATGAGACTCAGAGTCGGACTGAGCCCAAGTCTTAGCAACATGACCCTAGGCAAGTTCCTTCTGTTTTCATGTGTCTATGTTTTCTCATTTGTAAAACAGAGATGATAAGAGTCCTTCCCTCACAAGAACTGAGCAAGAATGGAAAGAGCTAATAGATTTAAAGCTATAAGAGTGGGGATACAATATATGCCATTAGTATACTTTGTTTAATTTGCATATATAATTTTTGTTTTTTTGAATCTATCTTTGGGCTTGCCTAGACTAGATGCTTCTGAAGAAGCTGTTGAGGGCTGAAGAGCTAGGTAAGCTAGTGACGTGCCAGCTGTGCTAACATGAGGATCTGAGTTTCTCTGTGGCAGCGCACACTTGTAGTTGTACTGTTGGGTATGTGGAGACTGGGGGACCTCGGGGGCATTCTGGCTATTCAGCCTAGCCTATTTGGCAAGTTCCAGGCCATTGAGAAACTGTCTCAAAAAACAAGGATGGTGAGATGGCTTAGAGGGTAAAGGTGGTGGCTGTATCTCAGGATGATGGCCTGGGCTTGATTTCTGGACCTCGTGTGGTGGAAAGAAAAGGCTGATTCCTACAACTTGTCACATGTGCCAGAGTGCACGTACCCCCCCACCCCCCCACCCCCACACAGAGCTGTTGAAGACATGAATGGATAAATACAAGCAATTTAATTCAAGGTTCTGCTGTATAGGTACTGGCTGCACATGGCATTTTAAATTTGATACACACACTTGGACTTGTCTGCCTCACATACAGCTGTAGATAAAGTGTAGACACTTAGCTGCCAGCCCCAATGCCATCCTTCATTTCTTCCTGTGGCGATGAGTGACAGAAGGAGGGTCCAAATGAAACGAGGCCATGACGTCATAGTGAGTGGCCTTCCATTTCTGCACAGTACACTAAAGTATCAGCCTGGTTTTCTAAAGTTTGGAACCCTAAGAAGGAAATACGGATTATAAACACAGATTCTTCCTGTGTGACGTCGCCTGTGGAATGATTAGTGGCATTTGCTGCTGTGGAGATGAACATGTCCCACAAGCAGGAAGCCTCCCTGTTTGCCTAGAGAGAGATCTCTCTGCTGCCTGGGTGGCAGTGGCAGTCCCACCCCTTCATAAACATCAAGACACAAAATAATGGAATGTTTAGTCTGAGTAATACATTAAGGAAATCAATTAGGCCCACATGCAACTTCCTAAGATTTTAATTACAGTACTTAGGGTACCACACTAGAGCAGTTTGTCAGGAACATAATTTGTTAATGAATAACAACTGACACAGTGAATTAGTTGGGGTTGTAATTAGCTCTCGCTAGCCATCCATTGGAACCCCGATCAAAAGCCACTCAGAGAAAGGGAAAATCAGCTGAGTAGGACAACCTAGACCATGTGGTCGGGCCCACCTCCATGCCAGGCTATCCTGAGGGGGTCTGGGTGAGACCTTGTCAGCTTGTGAAGTCTCTGGGGACCTGCTGAGAAGGATTGGCCTCACAGAGAAGCCTGTTTGACATGCAACATCTTGGGCTCTACCCCTTATCTGTTAAGCCAAAGCCAGTATTTGAAGGTGTCGAGAGAGACGTGTAAATACTTGTATTTGAGAAGTGCTGGCAGTAGCTTAAAATAAAGCAAGTCTTGTCTCGTTGATTCAGGGTCTTATGTAGACCAGGCTGGGCAAGAACTCACAGATCCTCCTGCCTCAGTTCCTACGTGTTGAGATTATAAGTAGGTCTTACGGTAACTTGTGACTTCTTACTAGTCCTTGGGGGAAATGCCACGTCAGTTTGAGCGAGTAAATTAGGAGACTGAGTAGAGAATGTATTTTTTTAAAGAGAAGATAACTGAAGCAATGGGTTAGCCTACTTCTATTAAATTACTATTTTTTCTTAAAAGCTGCTAAGTGTCCAAATAATAAGACAGTGACCCGATTAAGAATAGTTATCTAAGGAAAGCACAGGATCTAGGCTCAGTGTCTTCCTGTGACTGAAGGTATTAAAGGTAGCTCTGAGCTCTCTTTCCTAGCCAAGGCATTCGTGTGTGCAACCATTTCAAAATAGCTGAAACTAGATTCATATTGCTGAATTATGATACATAGGAAATATAATTGTAAATCATATTCTGACCACTAATCCTTTTGAAAAATTGTCATTGTGTTCTTGCCATAATGCAAATGTTTTTAAAACCTGGTGAATCTTTTTTTTTAAAAAAGATTTATTTATTTTATGTATATGAGTACATTGTAGCTGTTTTCAGACACACCAGAAGAGGGCATCAGATCCCATTATAGATGGTTGTGAGCCATCATGTGGTTGCTGGGAATTGAACTCAGAACCTCTGGCAGAGCAGTCAGTGCTCTTAACCACTGAGCCATCTCTCCACCCCACCCCACCCCCCGTGAACCTTTTTATACCTCATATTTCAAAACAATATGGGGTTTTAATATGCAGAATTCTCAACTAGTATTGGATCAGTTGACGATAGACTGGGTGCCAGCCAAAGGATATATCAATGGTAAATGGGCGGAATTTCCAAATACATGGATGGGTCACCTCCAGCAGCTCAATCTTCTTACCACTCCCTCTCAACACAGACAGGTGTCCCACTGAGCTGTACATTGGGGTCCTCGAGCATCAGCGTAAGTTGCAGAAGCTTGGTGAACAGTGCAGTCTCTATACTGAGGAGCTGGTTCTTGACTCTGCTCAACAGGTGGAGGCTGAGGCTGAGCTCAGTGGGATCTGTTAGGGTTTTACTCGTAGTCACTGTGAGTTTATGCAGCTTCAGTCAACTCTCAAATAAAGCTGCTGATGGTCCCAGGAGGTGAAAGATCCAGGACATCCAGCACGCCCAGAGCTTTGAGGGTTATGGTCTAACAGCACACCTGTATCCGTTCCTAGAACATCATGGATGACTGGGAAGCTTTGGATTGCCCAGTGTCAGGAATAAGGCCACTCTCGCCTCAAGGTTACTGCATCTATGCAATGTGGCTTCTGCACCCACGTTCCTGCTGTGAGGATGGTGGTGGGATGCCCAGGTTCTTGACATCGTGACTCAGTGTTGTCATCTACAAAGTTCACACTGAGAATTGCATTAAAGAAAAATCACAGTGCCCCTGCCCCCAGCCCTCACCAATCTTACGGTGTTTTAAGTACGTTTAGCACTTTGTGTTAGGTTTATTCACAACCATGGCCCGGTGTATGAGGCCCACAGGCTGTGGGTTGGAAGCCAGGGCCCTTCTTGACTGCGATAAAATGAGACTCAGTCATCTTTGATCAAGCATCTTTCCTCCCTAATGACTTTGCCCATTGCTTTCACTCTACAACGACATGCCTAGAATTCCCAACGCTTGACGTAGGGTCAAAGGAGATCTTTTAAGTGGTCCATCATGCTACACTTCCTCTGGTGTTTGTGGTGTGCAGCTTTAATTGGTCTGTGTTTGCATTGCACTGATTACATTCCCGATTTTGAGTTTGAGGGATGGAAGAAACAGAAAGCTGGGAAGCAAGAGGTTCTTGTGTGCATTCTTTATTCTTTTACATGGGCTTAGCATTGGGGCATCAAGAATGTGTTTGGTGACAACAAAGTAAAGAGGAAGTCACATGGCAGGCTTAGGCAATGCAAGAGCACAAATGTGGAAGTAGATTCAGTGTATGTCAGATGCCAACACAGGAGAAAAATTAAGTTGAAAACCACATCTGGCCAAACCTCCAGCCATGTCAAGGATACATTAGGGACACAAGAGTAGAGATTTGTATAAAATCCATTTAGATTTCTTTGGGGAGTGTGGTTATGCTGTGAGTTCTTCCCAATTTGAGATCATAGGTGCAACAGGGATTATGCCCACCCTCCACTTCATCAATGGAACCATGCGGAGAGCAATCAGTGAAACACATAAACCTGTTGTCTGACTCCTAACCCTGCTATCCAGCCCTCTAGGATATCAGAAGATGGGAAGTCTCCTTCTTGGGCATTGATCTTCACTTCCATATTTTGTCTGGACAAAGAGAGTCATTTATCTGGCAGGCCGAGTATGACCTTCTTGCATCCTGTACAGTAGATTGGTCCGAAGGGAAGTGAAGCCTTCACTAAAGATAAGCTGGTGTGGCATTTTTGGATCACAAGGATCAGAGGAGAGAGTGACATCAGACCAGCAGCCTTTGCCCAGGTCAAGGGTATATATAGGACTGTGCAAGCCCACCCGGGAACTGCTCCAGGAAGCAACTTGAACATCTTTCCATCCATAGGTCTAACATAGAAAGACAACAGACACATTTGGGTAAGACACTTTTCTGCTACTCTTTTCCCCACTGCTTATAGCTTCATGCCTGATTTTGCCCTGCTCCAGCCTTGGGGGGTGAGGAGAAACGTGGGCCAAAGTCAGTCTTTGTCCAGATCCTGCTGTCATGTCTGATTCTCACTGGAAAAGAGAAGGAAGTCTCTTTTTTCATATGATTGACATCTTCAAATACTATTACTCAAAGCTGATCTTTTCAATTAATATATATGTATATATATATATAATCAATTAGAATTATATCATTATATATAATACATATAAATATATATATCACATATACATATGTATATATGTATTATATATATAATGTTTGCAAACATTGTAAGTGGCCACAGGAAGTTTTTAGCAAAAAGTGATCAGAAAATCGTGATATCTCCTGAGTGCTTTCATCTCAGTTTCAAAGTCTTCATTTAAAACTAGTTATTGAAATATTTTGGTGGAAATTTTATTTATTTATTT
The DNA here is from genome assembly GCF_011762505.2 of Arvicanthis niloticus. NCBI lineage: Eukaryota > Metazoa > Chordata > Mammalia > Rodentia > Muridae > Arvicanthis > Arvicanthis niloticus. The sequence continues at coordinate 89,665,164 of NC_047662.1, forward strand.
ATTTATTTATTTATTTATTTATTTTTGAGACAAGGGCTTGCTCAGGCTGGCCTTGAACTCACCTGCTGTGGTTTTCCTAGTAAATGACAGGCAGGCGTGCCTCACGACAAGGAGCCTCACGTAATTTTTGTCTACGTTTGTGGACTCCTGAGAGGCAAACACTGTCCTGTTCATTGTTAAAAGCATGGCATCACATGCAATACTGAGAAACACCAGGCACCGATGGATTAGTTCCCTTCCCCACGGCTGCGTAATCTGTGCCCCACACTCTGGTGCTTCTAGCGACCCCAACTCAGTCTTATCACGGGAACTCTTGAAGAAATCGATCACCCTTTCTTTGCGGCCACGCTCAGGCCTGAGTCTGTCTCTCTAGTTTTCAAAAACACTTCGATTTTAAAATTGTGCTGAAAAGGAAAGAAAATGACTTTTCAAGGTCAGGAGGGTCACCGGGAGAGAAATAGATGTGCTCAGAGCCGCAGTGTGAACGCATCGCCTGTAAAAACCAAACCATCCTCTTGCTGATACTCCCCCCTCATTCAGTGACACCGTTTTCTTTGGAAGAATAGAACACTTATTATTCAGACTCTGGGCAGGAGAGTGAAACGGCTGGGATCTAGAGATAAGGGGCAATTTACGACTGGTCAGCGGCTGCCCTTGTCACCTAGCAAGTGCAGGTGTAAATGGACTCGGGGTGGGGCTGTGGCTGCCAAGGCAGACTGAGTTATTTTGAGCCATGGTTTTCCTTTTTCTTCGCATCCCCATCACCTTTTGATAACCCTCATCTATTTTCATCTCGCTCTATGCCTCCCTCCTGCCCAGCTTCCCCCTCGGCAGAACATAACCTCCCACCTGGCCCCTTTGATCCAGGCCTCTCCCTTCATCCTTCCAAGCTCACCCTCTGCCCTCTACAGTTCCTGAAGCTCAGCTCTGGCACCCATATCAGAAGCTCTCGTGACTCATTGACTAAGGGCCAGCTATGTATTCACGGCCTTCCCGGCGTTCTCTGCTTTCTGATCTTTCCTATTGTGCTTCTCTGTATCGACCCATTTCACCAACAGCCTCTTGGTAGGCAAACCCAGTTTCCCTCTCTCTGTGACACTTTGTCTCTTCCTTTGGAATAGGCATTTTCCCTAAATTCTGCAAACCCTTCTGTCCCACCCTTCAGAACCCAGAATTAGCTTTCTTGAATGATCCCCCTAGTTTGCAGAGGACTGTGCAAAAACTTCACCAGGACTGCACGCACAAGCAGAGTGGGGGTGTGGCATTTTCTAGGGTTTTATGGGAGGGTGAAGTGGGGTGTGAGAGGTTTCAGTTAGGCAAGGTGGATACATTTTAGGGGGGTGCTAGGCAGCTGCATCTACAAGTCCATAGCATGTATCACACAATTAAGAATGTGCTGAGAGAGTATACTGTATATCAAGTGTTCTTACCACAGGACAACAGAAATTGTGCAAAGATAGACGTGGCAGGCTAATTGCTGAACACATATTACTTGTCTGCATCATTTACTTGTATGGTGAGAAAAAGGGAAACAGTTCCCGATGTCTAATGTCTGGCTGCACAGCCTACTCCCAACATTCAAGAGAGCTGTGTGATCGTGATAACTTGCCTATTTCCTCCTCCTCCTCCTCTTCACCCTCTTCCTCAGATTTAGTTTAAACTATTATTTTATGTATTGTTTTGTATGTGTGTATGTCTGTGTATGAGATGTTTGTATGTGGACATGCTACAGCACATGTATAGAAATCATAGTTAAAAAAAATTTTTTTTTAAAAAAATCACATCCCACTGACTCTGAAGACAAGCCAAAGATATACAGTGTGTCACAAAAGGAAAGGATAAGGATCACAGCCAGGTATCAAAAATCGTGAGATGTACAGAGTGAGTAACTTTTATTATGTTAGCTTGTCAGAATTTCTGGTAAAACTAGGTGAGGCAAGTGAAGGACAAGAGGGACCAAAACAGTGAGGTAAATACTCAGAGGACCGAACTTTGGTCAAAGAGAGCACTGTTCTCTCTGTCTTTATCTCTGTCTTGCATCTCCCTCTCTCATTAATAATGATAAGATGATATTTTATTCTTTATTTCAAAGATGCTTACAAGGGCTGGGGAGATGGCTCAGTAGTTAAGAGCACCTGCTGCCCTTCCAGATTACTCAAGCTCCCACCTCGGGCAGCTCACACTGCCTGTAAATCTAGCTCCATGGGGTCTGACAGCCTCTTGCTTTTATTGGTGTGTACACACATGTGGCATACATGTAAAACCATACACACATACACATAAATAATAATAAATAAAAAACAATAACAATAAAGTCATCATAATGACCAATTCTGGAAAGTCCTGCATTTGTTTTTAACTCTTTTTTACAGTTAAAATTACAGTAAAAATATAGTGGATTATGACATAATGGGTTTTATCATGGCAAATATATATATATATCATATATAATATTCATAAAATATATAGTATATGATAATTTTATATAATATATTAAAATATATAATAAATATATATAATTATATTTTGTTCACATTGATTTCCCTTCTCTACCACACTTCCTGTCCCTTCCAACTGTTTCACTTTCTTATCTCTGTTATTCCTAGTCTGTTTCCTTTTGTTTTTATGAACTAGGGTCTCTCTACTTAGGCCTGTTCATTCTGGAACTCACTATACAGACTAGGCTGGCCTCAAACTCACTGAGATCTGCCTACCTTTGCCTCCTGAGTGCTGAGATTAAAGTTGTGAATCACACAACTCAGCTGTCTAGTGTTTCTTTCTTTCTTTTTTCCTTTAGTTTTCCAAGACAGAATTTTGCTGTGTAGCCCTGGTTATCCTGGATTTACTCTGTAGATCAGGCCGGCCTCCAACTCACAGAGATCTGCCTGCCTCTGTCTCCCGAGTGCAGGGGTCAAAGATGTGTATCACATTACCTGTCTGTGTCTGCTTGCTTGCTTGCTTGCTTGCTTGCTTGCTTCCTTCCTTCCTTCCTTCCCTCCTTCCTTTTTTCATTTCTTCCCTTCCCTCCCTTCCTTCCTTCCTCCCTCCCTCCCTCCCTCCCTCCCTCCCTCTCTCCCTCTCTCCCTCCCTCCCTTCCTTCCATGTAGCTTTGGTTGTGCTGGAACTCACTCTGTAGACTAGGCTGGCCTCAAAGTCACAGAGATCCACCTGCCTCTGTCGAATGAGTGTTGGGATTAAAGGCATGTGCTACCACCGCCTGGCATCTGTTTTCTTTCTTTCTTTTTTTTTTTATTAGATATTTTATTTACACTTCAGATGCCATCCCCTTTCCCCATTCCCCCCCTTAGAAAACCCCTATCCCATGCCCCCTTTTCCTTTTTGCATTTATACATTGTTTTAAAATAATGTTAATCATAAGAGTTATAAGTTTGGAATTGTTCAATCAGAGGTGTAACCCACTGACCAACCTAGATATAACAACTATCTTTGACTGGTGGTGATACATGAATATCTGCCTCCCTGTCTCCCCCCTCTTTCTCTCTTTCATCACCTACCTTCTCCTATCCTCCTTCTTCTCCTCTTCTTACTCCTTTTCTTCCTCTCAGTACTCCTCCTACCTTAGCTCCTCCTACACATCACCCTTCCTGTTAAAATGAAACTTTTCTCTCAAAATACAATTAGAGCATAATTATGCCAATTTGTACCAGTGAGGTACAAGATAGTCCTAATACCCCGTCCATCCTTTTGTTGACTAACCAGCACCTCTGTCATCTATCCTAACTAAAACATTTAGTTCTGAACCTGGCTTTAGGATGAATGTCAGCTGACGACCATCCACTCAAATCTTTTCTCTTACGGTAAATAGCTATAAGTTTTCAACCCCGTCAGAAATCCAGAATGACTGAGTTAACTATAATTGTGGGAAGCACAAAGCATAGCTTCTAAAACTTAGCCAATTTATAGAGACCTCTGAACACCTGAAAAGCCCCTATACTACCAAACGTTGGAGCATCAAATCTTCAGCCTTCTGGCCCAGAATCATCTGACAGACTTTAGTGATGCAGGATTATTAAGGACTGATTACTCTGTCTAGGCAGATATAATCAGTCGACTATTCTGCATGTGTGTCCTTTTCTGGACAGTAATTTGTCTGTAGATGAAGAGAGGCAATTCTTGCCTAGTGGCTGTTACCACACAACTGGAGTAACTCCAAGGATGCTCAATTTCTTCTTAGAATCCACGACAGGAAGCTGTCAGGAGCAGACAGGTCTCTAATCAATATGAACATTAATATATAAATATTTGTAGCGTCAATTCTATGGACTTCTGATGTTTTGAAAACCAACTATCCATGTAAGGTAACCTGGACTGTTGTCTGTTCACTCCTCTCAGCTACTTCTAAATAAAATATGGAAAACACCCTAACAATAATCTCAAAACCATGAATTTGCTATAGTCCCTTAACTCATAGGTTAACCGTCCCAAATCAGTTAAAAAAGTTAAAAAAGGGCTGGGTCTAGGCATTGTATTCCTAAATGTTTTATACAGGCACAATGGCATCTGTTTTCTTAATATTTGTCTTCTATCACAGATCAAAGCGATTGTGCTTGTCACCAAGCCCTGATCATCTGGGTTGCATCCCTGGAACTCCCATGGTAGAAGGAAAAAAACTGACTCCTTCAAGTTGTACTCTGACCTCCATACTATGTCAGGGCCCGTGTGCTTCCTCTCAATATACATACATAAAATAAACACAAAAAGAAATAAATGTAAAGAAGAGACTTTGGGTTTATAGTGTCTAGGATGCTTCACCACCTCAGGAAAATTCAGAAATGTTGTGGACTCATTTGCAATTAGACGAGCCCTGAGATTATTACCCTAAAGTTCTGTGTTATTGTAGGCAGTGATTGAGACCTTCCACTTGGCCTGTTGTGTCTTCCCATCTGTATCTAGTGAGCATCAACTTTAACAGAATTATTGTTTTTTTCCAATATCGTTGTTCTCCACACATCTTCTGAATCCAATTGTGATTCTTAGTAAACAGTACAGCCTAGGGCCCAAACACAAGAGATTCAGGCTACAGTGGTCATGCGGAAGAGGGCTCTACCAGGCCAGGCCTTATGTCTTGGTTTTAATTTTAGGGGACATCTTCGGGATTTGGGTACTGGGGTAAGGTACCACTTAGAGACCCTTGGCAGTGACCTTTATACAACCAGTATAGAAATGTTTCAATAGTCAACTGAGAAGTCTCTCTTGGCTGGTATCAAGTTTATCTGCTTTTTTACTTCTATTCTTTCTTGCTTTATATCCATCCATCACCGTTTCTTGCCTGGACCTCTTTTATGGTCTCCCAGTATTTTCTTGCTTCCCAACATGTACCTCTATAACCCTATTGTCCAGACAACAGCCAGAGTGATCTTTTAAGAATATAAACCGCATCATGCGATTCTTCTGCTTAGAACACAGTCATAGCACACCTGCTGACACCTCACGGGATCTGGATGGTGCCGCTGTTTCCTTCTCCTCTGCTCTGCTCTCTTGCTCCCTACTTTCTCCCACTGCATAGTAGCCTCCTTCCTCTGTATTCCCTTCCTCCCCTCACGACCCTGACACCGACTCTCCTAAATTGTATTTCCATGGCAATTTTGTATGAGAATCTCTTCATTCAGGGTCAGAGTCAAAAGTCACATGCCACCCTTCTCTATGTGTTATAATGAGATTCCATCTATTCAATCTTTGTTCCCCCATGTACTTAAACTTTTATTGACTTTTACTCCTATCCACTTCCCACTCTACCAGCTACTAAGGGCACACAAATTAATATGACCAGGTTGCTCTCTACAAGGTCCTCAACTGGGTAAAAGAGGCAGAAAAATAATTTCAAAGACCTCGGGATATTTATGGCACAATGCAAAAGTTAGCTGTAATGGAAGGCTTTTGGGAGCACAGAGGACATGGCCATTAATAACTGTGCCTGGGGAAATTAAGGGAGGTTTTAGAGAGTAACTGACTGCCTGGGTAATTAGAGTGGAAGAACCTTGTTTCCGAATGGACACAGTGAAACAAATTGCACTGTGCTATTTAAGACCTAAGATTTGCAAAACACTAAAGTGGACATATCCCCTGTTTTCATACATGCACAGCTTGATGGTCATCTTCTGTATCCAACATTGATTCCTTTACCTTCTTATTCCATGAGGGCCACTTCTGGCTTAGCTGACTTAGCAACAAGATTGATTTTTAGTGTGTACCATCAGGAGGTAAACTGAGGGTTTTTTTTTTTTAGCAGTGTGTGTGTGTGTGTGTGTGTGTGTGTGTGTGTGTGTGTGCCAGAGGTCTTGGTGGTGGAGCCCACCCGTTTTTCAGTTCTTGAAGGGATGAGTGGACGTCTTCTCTCCTGAGTAGGATGTACCTTTTAATTGCTCTTTATGTTTCCCAGGAAGGTGAGTATCTTCCTAATCAATCTTTGCAGAGAAATGGGAGAAGCGAGAAAACACGCATGCTCACAATTTTCATGCCCTAGTTAATATAACCATCACAACCACAGGTTTTTTTTTCTTCCTTGTACATTTTTTTTTTTCTACCTAGCAATCACCAGAACATATAATTATGTATTTCCTTCCAGGTCATTTGTTGCACATGTTTGTTTTGGTTACATTTCTGAAAGTTCTATGAATGAGAGAATGTCTACAGTTCATTGCTGTCCCTTCGTAGTGAGCAAGCACCTGGTGTATAGTTGATGCTCAGAATCCATGGACTCGATGAGTGAGCAAATAAAAGAATGGTCTTGATCATTCAAGTAAGATTCAAAAGGAAGGTAATTGGATGGGTTCACATCAATTAAAGGCTAATTGACTCCTCTGGGGACAACCTAACACGTTCACAGAGACGTTTCAAGTGGGTAGGAATTCAGGTCCCTAAACAATCATATTCCCTTCCAAAGGGATAATTTAAAATGGACATCTGGGGCTGGAAGTACCTAGAATTAAAAATCATAGAAATATTCTTTATTTGCCCACCTAGCAAAAATCCTTTGCTTTTTATAGGAGAGAATTGCTAAATGTGCCGCTTCAATAGAATGTGTTAACATTACTAATCATTCAAGAAGAATAATCTTTTTACAATTGTTGTTGTTGGTGTGTGTGTGTGTGTGTGTGTGTGTGTAGGATGTGGCACATTCGTGGAAGTCAGAGGACAACTTTCAGGAGCTGGTTCTCTCTTTTTACTGTGTCTCTTATTTATTTATTTGTTTGTTTATTTGTTTATTTATTTATTTAGTTTTTTCGAGACAGGGTTTCTCCGTGTAGCCCTGGCTGTCCTGGAACTCACTCTGTAGACCAGGCTGGCCTCGAACTCAGAAATCCGCCTGCCTCTGCCTCCTAAGTGCTGGGATTAAAGGTGTGAGCCACCACCGCCTGGCTGTGTGTCTGTTTTTATGGATCAAACTCAGGTCATTAGGTTTTCCTGGCATGAGCTTTTACTTGCTGAGTCATCTCACCTTCCCAAGAATGGGGCTGAAGAATCACTCAGGACTTTGTATATAGTAAGCATATGCTGTTACACTGAACTATGCCCACAGAACTTATTTCAGATAAGTTTTATCAAATGGGTAGAGTTAAAATTTGAGGTTGAATCATTTACGAAGTAGGTCAAACTTGGTGACTAGATCATTGAGCAAATGGTTCAGGTTAAGCACTTGGGTGTTTACAAGTCTAGTTCTCAAGTTTCACTTGCCTATCTGGTGGTCAAAGGTGCTAAATGCTTCTGTTATTAGAAAGGACCCATGACTCCAAGTGGGACGCCTGTAAGTCTGCCTGGTGGGTTCTCATTCCAACGTTATGGACTGACTTGACACAGCCTGACTGTGCGTAGTCTTAAATTCTTTGTTTAGAGATCACGGCTGAAAAATGTTGGTACCTTTCAATAACAGATGGCTAGGAACAAAGTTAAAGGTGTGCTGGGCAGAAGGACCTCAGGATTTCTGCCACCCTGGGGGCTATGTTCTTTATAACCCCCTACCTTTGAATCTGAATTAAATTCAAATGAGAGAAATGAATACATGGGAACATTACTCCCATGACTGGGTTAGAATCAGCCCAAAGGTAGATTATTTTGTTTTGTGTGTTATTGAGTTAGTCAGGTGAGTCCAATGTCAGAGAGATTGCTCTGCCAGCTTTAGACAAAGCAAAGAACAAGTCATGAATTGCTGTGAGGGGTGGTGGTGGTGGCGGTGAGGTCACATGGCCAAAACCAAAGGTGGCTTCTTGCAGAAAGCAATCCCTGATCAATAGCCACTGAGAAAGTAAAAGGCTAGGATGAAGCTCTGTTGCTTTACTGGCTCAGGATCCTGTATTTGATCTACATCATTGCATGAATGAGGCATGCCTGTAATCCCGGCACTTGTGAGGTGGAGACCCGAAGACCAGAAGCTCAAGGCTATCCTCAGTTATACATTGTATTTGAAGCTTGCCTGGACTACGTGAGACACCGTATCATGGAAGAAAAATAAAGAAAATCAGAAAGAGCTAAGAGAAAGAAAGCAGAGCCAGAATGCTACATGCACCCAGAACTGAACTCCAGCCACTCCCCAGAGTTGCTTGGAGAAAAGATGCCAAGTGGTGGGTGACAACATAATCTGATGGACACCTTGATTTCAGCTTGTAAGATCTTTGCAGAGAACCTAGCTGCCCTGTTCATGCTGAGACTCCCAAGCCATGGAGAATGTGAAACAATGTTTGTGGGCTTTGTTGTTGTTGTTGTTGTTTTAGACAAGTTTTCAGCATTTAGGACAGGCTGGCCTTGAACTTGTGACCCTTTTGACTCAGCTTCCTGAGTGCTGGGATTATGGATGTGTGTACCATTCCTGCTCTGCCTTTTGGTGCTTTTAAACATCTATCTCTGAGAATTTCTTATATAGGAACAAATAGTTATTTTAAAAGATAAATACAAGTGGTTCATTGTAACTAGGGGGATAAAACTAAATGAGGTGTCTTAGTTACAGAAGTTACAGACTTTTAACTATGTTAGGGGGATCTCCAGGGAGAGCAGTGATGACGGTTTAGATGCTGTCTGAGTTTTAGTCACTCTGTGACTGAGAATCCTTATGCTATTTTATCTAAGGGATGGGAAGAGCAGATGCAGCTAAAAGGAAAAAGCATGGAGAAGTATCAGATACCGGTTAGCTGAACAAGGACAGTTTCGAGGTTTGAATACTGCTTGTGTGTTTTGTTGTTGTTGTTATTGTTGTTGTTGTTGGTGGTGGTGGTTTTGCTTGGACATTCATCCAGAATGGTTTTCTTGACTTTCAACTTGATTCATAACTCCCAGAGAAACCTCATGCAAAGGGGTACCATGGGCTTGCTCTGTGAACTGGGCCAGTCCCAGATGATAGCCTTTAGGGGCTTTTCCAGTATGGGGTGAGTGACAGTAAAATAGCTACACCCAACAGCTTTCAAGTAACTCTGTGAAAAAAATTCTGCCATATATACAAATATTTATCAAAAAAGTGCTTATTAGTAAGGTGGGACAAAAGAGTTCACATGACCTAGTGCAAAGGCTTGAAAAGATCTGCTATAAGGTGTCCAATCTATATTACACATTAAAGAATCATTCAAGGTAAAGGCCAAAGATCTGGTCACCTCTCAAGCCTTCATTAGGCAGCCAACCTTTTTGGCAATTAGTAATAAAAAACATGTGACCTTTTAATTTAAGACCCTTAGGACAACATAGACCTAAGAAAATAGATAGTATAATATATTTTTTTCAAATTTATTTTTCTATTTATGTGTATTGCTGTATGTTTGTATATATGTATGCAATGGGTGTGGGTGTCTGAGGAGGCCAGAAAAGGGTATTGGATTTCCTGATGTTAGAATTATAGGCAGCTGTGAGCTACTCAGTGTGGATGCTGGGAACTGAACTGAGCTTTTCTAGAAGAGCATGAAATACTCTTAACTATTGATCCATCTCTCTAGCCCTCTAATATTTCTACTATATCCTCTTCATTCTTTTTCATTCATATGAGGTAGGAAGAAACTCTAATATACATTGATTATAGAACCAATTCACGTTGAAGTAGAGAACCCATTTGGTACAGTTTGATTGATTTGAAGAAGGGTAATAAAGAACATGGAGTAGCGCTCTCTCTCTCTCTTTTTCTCTCTCTCTCTCCCTCCCTCTCTCTCTCTCTCTCTCTCTCTCTCTCTCTCTCTCTATATATATATATATATATATATATATATATATACATGTATATATATACATACATATATATGTATATGTAAATATATTGGTGAGGGTAGAGCCAGGGTCTCTCTATATGGTTCTACCTTTCCCTTTAGACCAGGCTGACTTCAAACTCACAGAGATCTGCCTCCCTCTGCCTACTAAGTACTAGGATGAAAGGCCTGTGACATCATTCTTGGCTCATATCAATATTAAAATGTCATCTAATCATCTCTAAACTTTGTACATTTAAGTACATTGACAGTTTCTGGCCTAGGACTTGATCCAGTGAGTTTCTTCTTGGCCATACATTAGAGCCAACTGGAGGAACACTGATACTGCTGCCGTGCCTTCAGATGAGGATGTCAGAATCTCCAGAGGTGGGATCCAGCATCAGTACTTTTTAAAACTTCGTGTATTTGTTACTTTGCTAGTTACCATGAAAAACACCTGAAAGAAGCAACTTGAGGGAAGAGGGACTTATCCTGGCTCACAGTTTAAGGGGACACAGTCCGTTGTGGAGAGAAGGCATGGTAGTGGAAACAGCTCAGGGCTGTGGCAGCAGAAGGATGTGGTGGCTGGTTACATCATGTCTTCAGTTCGGAAGCAGAAACCTTGGGCTAGAAGCAGAGCTGACCTACAACTCATCAGTGCAGCTCCTCCAGGATCACCAGTAACCAACTTCCTCCAGCTAAATTCCATTTCCTAAGGGCTCCACAACCTCTCACAATATCACAACAGCTGGGCACCAAATGTTCAAACACGGGCCTGTCGGGGGACATTTCACATCAAAATCATAAAAGCTCCCTAGGTGATGTTAGCCTATAGCCTACATCAAGAATGATGGCTTAATCTAAAACTTCATTAGTATTACATACTCTTTGCTGAGGTTTTGTGAAATACATTATGTGTATCTTAGATGCTGGCCTCCCTTAGGATTACCTGGAGGAACATTTAAAACACACACACACACACACACACACACACACACACACACACACACACACACACACACAGCATTTAGGAGGCAAAGGTAAGTAGATCTCTGTGTGTTCAAGACCTGGTCTATATAGTGAGACACTATCTCAAACAAACAAACAAACAAACAAACTCTACAAAACAAAACAAAAAAATCAACAAAAACCAAGCAAGCAAATATGCTTAGACCTAGATCAGAGAACTCAGAGTCTCTTCCTGAACCCTGTGACCTTACACATGCCTAGGTGATTCTAATGAACAACTGGGATGAAGGACCATTGCCTAGAGATGCTTAGCCCCAGTGGTGGGCAGGTAGGAATTAAGGGGCTAGGAAGAGAATAGCCCCATGACTCTTCCCTTGAGTGACAGGAGGGACTGATAGCAGGGCTAGTTCTGCCCCTTAGAACTTCCCACATTCTGGGCACCAGGGGTACCAGGCTGTCTCCCAGTACCAACATGCTTCTCTCCCTAAACCCTCTAATCTCAGTTTTGACCCTCTCCTTGCATACCTCTTTAAGTATTGTGAGTCTCTCTCTGTTGCTCCATACCCTCACCACAGCCTACCTAAGTTCTCAATGGATCTTCTCGTGGGCAGGAGTGATGGTTAATTCCATGTGTCAACTTGACTGGGAGGATAGATGGCAAGCTAGCTAATGAAAGGTCACTTCTAGATGTGATTGTGAGGGTGGTTCCCAGAGAAACCAGCACTTGATTCTACTTACCCAATGGACAAGTTCACCTCCATCCATGTCGGTGGGCATCATTCAGTCTACGGGGGATCAAATAAAGGAAAAAAGGCCAAAGCATGGTTACATCTCACTGTGTCCTCTTGAATGAAGACTTCGTCTACTGTACTTGCACATCAGAACTCCTGGTCCCCAGGTCTTTGGGTTTCCAGCCTGTCTTATTTAGGTTTTCCATTGCTGTGAGGAGATACCATGACCAAGGCAACTCTTATAATTTAATTGGGGCTGGCTTACAGGTTCAGAGATTCAGTCTATCATCATTAAGGTAGGAGCATGGCAGTGTCCAGGGAGGCATGGTGCAGGAGGAGCTGAGAGTTCTACATCTTCATCCAAAGGAATCCAGGAGCAGACTGATTGTCTCTCAGGCAGCTAGGAGGGGGTCTCAAAGCTCACCCCTATAGTAACACACTTCCTCCAACAAGGCTACACTTCCTCCAACAAAGTCACACCTCCTAATAGTACCACTCCCTGGTTCAAGCATATTCAAACCACCACAGAGCCACATGGAACATTGAAGATAATAAACAGACAAAAGGCCCCAACATAATAGCAACAGAAAGACACAAAACCAGCTGGCTCATTTTCTAAATGTGTTGGAATGTAGGTCATTTGTTATTGGGTCATGCGCGCGTGAAGGTTTACTTTGAGGTAAAAATATCAGAAAGTTTTGACAATAACTTAGAGGCTTCCCCAGCCTCCATGGCATTCTGGATGCTGGCCTGTCCTGAGCACTGTAGGGCAATTAGCCTGGACCTAGACAGTGTACTCTGCTAACCCTAGTCACTGTGGTAATACTGCAGGACACCACATGTCTAAATCTCTAAATTTTTTTTGATAAATGTAGAGACAATGGATTAGATCCAGTTCTTGATCCCAAGATGCGGCTCCAAAGATGTTGGGTGTCGGTGTTTTGATACCTGACTTGTCAAAAATGTTCTGCCGATACAAGACAGGTATTTTTTGGATAGTTTGCACTTTGTCACTGAAACATTCCTCCTAATACCTCTTACACTAATTAATAAGCTCAATGTGTAGCTTCAGCTGGCGGTATTTAAAACAAGCACTTGTGTGAGCGCTTGTAGCAAGCTGTGCAGTTGGCGTGCAGGCTCCTGATTAGGGGCTTTCAAATGCTAACCAGTCACCTCTGGAATGTGGATTCCTGATTAGGGGGCTTTTGGAGATGAATTAATTCTTTCCAGGCTATAGATTACTGACGGTACACCCTGCCACCTCTGCTAAAATGTATTCATGTAAATGACAGATAAGATACTATATCTTATATATCTAATATATACTGAATGTGGGAATTGATCCAGGTCTAATGGAGGATTCTGCAGAAAGCCCTAGAAAGCATGTAGAGTGGCTAACTGTCCCAGTTTACTAGGACTGAAGGGTGTCCTAAGACATGGGATTTTCAATACAAAGCCATGGAGAATATCTAGGGCAAGGATCCTAGAGACTTGGTTACCCTGACAGTGATTCTGCCTCCATAAAACTACATTGGGAGCCAAGAAATGTTAAGAGGGATTGCTTGGGAAAGCAAGTATGTGAGGAGGTAACGGGATCATACTAGGAAATTTGTTGACTACCTCTTGGTATGTTCATCAGCTGGAGCATTACAGCTCTGAAAAGCCCATGCATGCCCTTTCCTGCTAGGGCTGCCATAACAGGTATCATAGGCTGAGCGAGTTAAACAACACAGATGTCTTTTCCTGTAGTTACAGAGGCTGGAAGCTCCAGGTCAAAATACTGAAGGTTTTCTGGTTCTTTTTCTAGATTACAGACGTTCAACAACTTCTTCTTCTTCTCCTCCTCCTCCTCCTCCTTTTTCTCCTCTTCCTCCTCTTCCTCCTCCTCTTCCTCCTCCTCTTCCTTCTCCTTCTTCTCCTCCTCCAACTTTTTTTCATATGATTTAATTAATTAATTATTTTATTTACTTACATTCCATTCATTGACCCCCCTCCTGATCACCCTCACAGTTTCTCATTCCATTTCCACCTCCCTTGCCTCTGAGAGAGTGCCTTCCCTCACCCACAAGAGATCCCCTTTCCCCGGGGTCTCAAATCTTTCAAGGATTGGGTACATCTTCTCCCACTGAGTCCAGACCAGGCAGTCCTCCACTATATATGTGCTGGGGGCCTTGGACCAGCCTGTGTGTATGCTGATTAGTGGCTCAGTCTCTGGGAGTTCCCAGGGGTCCAAGTTAGTTGAGATTGATGGTCTTTCTATGGGGTCATCCTCCTCTTCATCTCCTTCAGTCCTTCCCCTAATCCTTTCATAGGGCTCCCTGACTTCAGTCCAATGGATGGTTGTAAGTATCTGCATCTGTCTCAGCTGCTGGTAGGGCCTCTCAGAGGACATTCATGGTAGGCTCCTGTCTGTAAGCATACTATAGCATCAGTAATAGTGTTAGGCCTTGGTGTCCCCCCACCCCCCATGAGATGACATCCACCTTCTTACTGTAACCTTATATGGTAGAACAAGGAGGGAGCTGCCTGCTACCTTTTATAAAGACACAAATCCTGGAGGTGGAGAAATGATGGCTCCATGGCTAAGAGCACTGGTTGTTTCTCCAGAGGACCGGGGCTCAAGTCCCGGCATCCATATGGTGACTTACAACTGTCTGTCACTACAGTTTTAGGGAATCCAATCTTCTGGCCTCCTCCGGCATCAGGCATGCATGTGGTGCACAGACGTACACAGAGGCAAACCACTTATACTCATAAATTAAAGTTAAATTAGAAACAAAAGGACACAAATCCAATGGAACAAGACATCCCATTATAAGCTCATTTAATTACTTTCTTCTTTCGAATCCATCACATCAGGGGTTAGAACCTCAGCATATAAACTGGGAAGTGGGTGCATTCCACAGCCTTCTGTGAGCACTCAGAAAGAGAGACACATTCACAGTACATTTTTAACTATGGTTCACACTCAGGGTTTGTGTTTGAAAGCAATTGAGTGGCTGGAGAAGCTTCTCTGCAGTGGTCAGCAGTTATTGCAATGATTTATAATGGGGCAAAATGCTGAAACTAAGTGATTACTGACAGCTCATCTCGAAATGGGACATTTGCATTAATGTCTAACCCAAAGCTCAGAGAACACTGAGCAAGAGGGTGCAGAAAGAATACAAGAGCTGGAGGTCAGGGAGGAGTGGAGGTCAGGGAGGAATGGTGGTCAGGGAGGAGTGGTGGTCAGGGAGGAGTAGAGGTCAGGGAGGAGTGGAGGTCAGGGAGGAGTGGTGGTCAGGGAGGAGTGGAGGTCAGGGAGGAGTGGAGGTCAGGGAGGAGTGGCGATCAGGGAGGAGTGGAGGTCAGGGAGGAGTGGTGGTCAGGGAAGAGTGGCTGTTAGGGAGGAGTTGTGGTCAGGGAGGAGGAGTGGTGTGGAAGGCTGTCTTCTGGCTGTGATGCAACCACTATACCCAGGAACTCACTGCAGCCATGGTTACCAACACAAAACCAAGCCGCCAAGATCAGTCAGCACCTCAGCAGGCAGCACTCATTGGACTGGATGAGTTACAGAAGCCAGAAGGAGCCGTCATGAGGCAGGGAGTAGGTATGTTGGGGGTATCTGGGAGAGTGGAAGAGGAGAATTGGGGGTGTGATTAAGATACCTTGTTCACATGAATGAAACTGTCAATAAATAGATAAAAGAGATTCTATTTTTAAAACAGAAAATGGAGAGAACATACTTCTCTACAGGAAGACTGGAAGACTTGCCTGTTAACAAGGGAAGGAAGGCAACTTTTTAGATTCTTCCTGCTTTCTGAAGTTTTTAGTATTTATTTTTAAATTCTAAAATATTAAAACATTAATATAAAATACATTGATTTTGCATACTTGTAAAAACAACAAGAAAGTTGTGTTTTAAAAATACCAGGCATTGTGGTACAGGCCCTGAAATCTAGTCTTCATGAGACAGAAGGCAGTTGG
Organism: Arvicanthis niloticus; assembly: GCF_011762505.2. Taxonomy (NCBI): domain Eukaryota; kingdom Metazoa; phylum Chordata; class Mammalia; order Rodentia; family Muridae; genus Arvicanthis; species Arvicanthis niloticus. The sequence goes on from NC_047662.1 coordinate 89,681,008, forward strand.
CACTTCCTGAGTCAGCTTGGTCCCCATGGTGTGTCCAAGACCCTGTTCACAAACAAACAAACTCAAGCTCCCCTTAGATCGATGCCACTCCAAGGTGTGGCATGTCTTCGAGGATAAATAGGGTCTAAATTAATGGCAGGCGGGAAAAAATTGTTTTAGTGGGAGCTGGAGTTACGGGAATGTCATTCTCCACGAAGACAGTTAGTGTGGAAACACCTAGTATCAGCAATTGATGCCACAGGTTGACCCCAGCCCTCCAGCTCGCTGACTGCCAGTCTTGGGGTTTCTCTTCCTCGGTTGTTTGTAAAATGAATGGGTCAGAGATGCTGGCCTTGCTGGTGTTTCTCAGGCTACAGTGAGATATTACAGGATGTGAGACTAGTGACTAGTGTCCTCTGTGGAGTAACGACGTGCTGAATGGGTTAGCTGCTTTTCTTTACTGTTGTCCTTTTTTTTTTTTTTTTTTTTTTTTTTTTTTTTTGTCTTAACTAAGAGAATTCGGTTGACATTTTATAAAAACCACAGTTTTGGACACAGTAACCCTGCTTCCTTGGGAAAACTTCTTAATTACTGTTGGGATCATTAGCATTAACAACTAAAGATATGGGACACCCAGTAGAACCAGAATTTCAGATAAGCAAAAATGATATTTTTGTATAAATATATCCCAAATATGGCTGAGAGCCTAGACACGGGTACTGAAAACTACCCTTTCTTTATCGAACCTTCAAATGTAACTGCATGTCATGTATTATACCAAGTACTTCCAGTATGGATATGGCCACAACACTGAAAAGGAATTGGACCATGAAGCTTTGCAATTTCTATCCAAGCCAAGCCTGCTGTGCTTACGTTTGGGTACTGTCATTTCCTCTGTAGTATAAATTAGAATACACACACACACACACACACACACACACACACATTTTAGTATAAATGTAGAATAAATTACACATGAAGCAACCTCTAGGGTCCTAACTGGGCGCTGGTCATGTGAGGTTGGCTGAGTGAATGGGACAAGAAAGCTTCTGCATTAGTAGCCATGCAGGTTTTGTTGTTGTTGTTGTTTTGTTTTGTTTTGTTTTTTTTTTCTTTTTTTGTTTTTTCGAGACAGGGTTTCTCTGTATAGCCTTGGCTGTCCTGGAACTCACTCTGTAGACCAGGCTGGCCTCGAACTCAGAAATCCTCCTGCCTCTGCCTCCCAAGTGCTGGGATTAAAGGCGTGCACCACCACTGCCCGGCTCAGTAGCCATGCAGTTTTGTAAAAGTTGTACAACCTCCTCAGGCTTCACTCTCCTCATCTGCAAAATGGGGCTGTTTATAAATGATTTGTGAGAAATGAAATGAGACACATTTAATGAAGCAGAATATGAAACATTTGATTTATAGATTAGATAGCCAACCAAGAAGACCTAGTACGAATACTACTAATTCAAAACCAAGCAAGACATGACGAAAATTGATATTAAGTCCTTTCCGATACTCCTCTTTCTTGAACATGTAAAGGACAACATGACGAGATCCCCTTCCCTGCCCTCAAGTGGTTTCCCATGGAGAGGTCTGTAAGAGACAATATTCTACCAAATTCTCTTGACGGACACAAGAGAGAGAGAGAGAGAGAGAGAGAGTGAGAGAGAGAGAGAGAGAGAGAGAGACAGACAGAGACAGGACAGAGAGGGGGAATATGAGTGTATGTAAACCATCTATCCAGCATCACCCATCTGAAGACCCCAAGTCTCTTTTGAGCTCCATCACTGGCCGAGAGTAGCTATGAGAAGTGACAGTGAATATGGGGTGGGTTTTAGAACACAGAAGCAAGGCTGTCAATCAGCCCCAGTCTTTACAATGCAAAAGTGAGGGGTGATACCGGCCTAGATCCCCCACTACTTCTAAGCAGAGCATTGGTAGGAACAGGAAAAGGGTGTCTACTTGACTTCATACTTTAGATGGTTTGAGTGCCTTTAAATCATCAGAAGAACTTGCAAGTGCTACCTGTTAGAGGACCACTTTCTCTTTCCTGTCTTCCACAAAAGGAATAAGGCCCATAGGGAGGGAAACAGATGTTGAGTGCATTGGACACTGCTGGCATATAGCACAAGGATGTGGCGTCTGTGTAACTTTATGATGAATGAGGATGCTCTGTCAGCCTTAGAGAACCATCGTCAAGCTCAGTCATTTCCCTTCTTCACAGGACACCCTTTGCTTATGAGATGCAATCTTTATTCTTTTTCTCCTTTCTGTCTAGAAATGAGTCTCTATCTTGCCCCACCTGTTATTACCTAGATGGCTTAGGGATTGAGCTGACTGAGGGGATGAGACATGAGCCAATAATAGACACACATACATAGAATCTGGGATCACACAGGCCATGTATTCTGATGTACTCTGATGGAGATGCACCAGCAGCCTGGAAACTCAAGGAGTTTCTTATATACAGCTGAATGAGGAGGTGGATTGGCTAATCATGTGTGGGGCTCTCTGTAGTTTCAGGCTGCAGTCATCTGAGAAGGAAGCTCTGCTTGATAATGTTTTATACATGGTACCAACATCCTTCCTTCCATCTGGGAAAGGGCCTACCATTCCCCTGAGCCTGACCTCGGGAAGGCCTTGCCACTCCCGTGGGTCTGAGGAGTTGGGGTCCTTGCTATGGCCATGCTCAAGTCATGAATTCTCATCATAGTCATATACTTGCTCCCTGCAGCCTCCCATTCTGGAATCGTAGAATCTTCTGGAATCTTCTAGAAGCTGTCAGCACGGACTCCTACACATTGCTTCTCTGGATCCCCTTGTTTCAGTCAGAGGAGCTTTCCTTATGTCTTTGAAACCTGCCCTTGTCTACCGTTTTGCACTTTTTCTTATCACCCGAAACTTACCTGCTTTTGTTACTCCTGCCTCTGACATCCCCAGTGAAACTAGTTTTATTTGTCACCACCATGGCTTTCTCAGGTCAAAGGTTATGAGAGAAAGGTTCTTTTTGTTCTCGTGTGTGCATATGTGTGTGTGTGTGTGTGTGTGTGTGTGTGTATGACTCAGGGGTGTGTGTACATCTGTAGGTCAGCAACTAACCCCAGGTATCATACCTCAAGACATGAACTACCTTGGTTTTGTGAGACATGACAAAACCAAGGTTCTCATTGACCTGGAACACACTAATTAGCAAGTCTCAGAGATCTGTCTCCATTCTCCCAGAGATGGGATTAGCAGTGCATGCCACCATGCTCAGGTTGTTTATTTGTTTTCTGCAGATCCTCCCAATTACACAGCAAGCACTTAACCAACAGAACCATCTCTTCAGCCCAAGAAAAGGTTCTTGTTTTTTTGTTTGTTTGTTTGTTTTTTTTTTTTTTTCAAGACAGGGTTATCTCTGTGTAGCCCCGGCTGTCCTGGAACTCGGTCTGTAGACCAGGCTGGCCTCGAACTCAGAAACTCCGCCTCCCTCTGCCTCTCAAGTTCTGGGATTAAAGGCGTGCGCCACCACTGCCCAGCTCCAAGAAAAGGTTCTTAAGGGCAAATGTAAGCTTCTGGAATTTAAAGCCACAAAGCTTGAACCCAGCTGTGGCCTGCATCACCTTGGGTATCAAAAGCAGTCTTCACATCTCAGCTCCAGATCTAGACCATCAGCCAATCATGTTGCACGTTTAACTGCTCCCAGCCTTTTCAGGACCCACAGCTGTGCGTCACTGTTATCATATTCTCTTCTGTTCTGCTGCCAAAGATGGAACTGCAACACCCTGCCTTCCCTCCCCCACCTCAAGATAAATACTTTGCACCGTTCTGAAAATTTCTAGCAATTAGCTGGTACCATCACCTCTAATTAGTCACTGGCAAACACAGTTGAGATAATAAAGCTTACCAAGAGGGAAGCATGAATAAGCAGTAGATTCTTAGTCTACTGGGGAAGCGGCCCTGATGAATCATTTAACAGTCACTGTAATGGAATTGTGCAGGTTTTCTGTACACACACCGCAGAGAACATATTAAGTGTGTCTGAGCCATGAGAGAGCCCTAATGATTAATTTGCCATATGGTACTAGAAAAATCTCATTTTTGACACCCAGTATACTTCTACATTTTTCCTTATTAATAAAACCATCAAGAAAATATACTTTTCTTTCCATCTCACTAATGACTCCCACAAATTCATGCAGACACCCAGGGATTGGTCTTTTTTTTTTTTTTTTTTTTTTTTTTTTTTAATTATATCTAAGTTCCCATGGACAACAGAACACAGCTATTTACTTTATTATTATGTGTTTAATTTCAATTGTTGCCGATCATTTTTATTGGCTATTCCATGGTGACATCACCCGGAAGATGATTGTTATTCCTTTTTATTTACAGAGAAAAATGTCACTGGTGGGTTAAATGACACACCTATGACTTGGGCTAAGGGGATTTTGATAAGAGCCCAGCCTGTCAGTTCCCAGAAACACCAGAATGACTAGAATTTGAAGATCCATTGCTGCAACCTAGACCCCACTAAACCAACCAGCTTTCTTTTAAGCAAAGCCTGGATTTCCCTGGAACTGAACTTCCTGTTCTGTAAAATGGCCTTATCATGGGACATTGTCAGGTCTCAATAAAATGACAGAAAGAGAAGGGCTTTGGGGATTTGTCATACCTAAGGGACTTCGGTATCACCAGAGTAGACAGTCCTTATCCATGTCTTAGCACTATAAACCCAGCATGGTGCTACACACGTGTGATCCCAGCACTGGGGAGCCAGAAGCAGGAGAATCAGGAGTTCAAAGTTGTCTTCAACTACATAGTGTGTTCAAGAGCAAACAGTCTTTGATATGAGACCTACTGTTCTGAACAACAACAGAAAACAACAACATGTCAAACAACAATAATATGGAATATAGGGACAGGGGATAGTAGCTTTGGGAATAGGCCTCAGTTTAGCTTCTCAGCTCTATTTTTTTGCTGCTTCAAGCACAGAGAGTGATGTAATCACGTGAGGTTGCCCAGGGAATCCACCCAGCTATGGTCTCCTTTAACCACTCTTCATGCTACAACTTTCCCATAGAAATGACCAGTCCCTCTTCCATCTCTCCTGAGGAGTGATGGATTTTGCAGGATCATGAAAAGTGTTTGTGATTAGCTGGGACTGTGTCCTCTTATTGGCTACCGCTAAAGACAGTCCTGGTGTGATGGATAGTTTTATGTCAACTTGACATAAGCTAGTCATCTGAGAGGAGGGCACCTCAATTGAGAAAATGCCTCTGTAAGATCTGGCTCTTGGTCAAGCCTGTAGGGCATTTTATTAATTATTGATTGATGGGGGAGGACCAAGCCCATTGTGGGTGGGGCCATCCCTGGGCTGGTGGTCCTGGATTCTATAAGAAAGCAGGCTGAGCAAGTCATGATGAGCAAGCCAGTAAGCATCCATGCATGGCTTCTGCATCAGCTCCTGCCTCCAGGTTTCTTGCCTGTTTGAGTTCCTGTCCTGACTTACTTCAGTGATGAATGGTGATATAAAAGTGTAAGTCAAACAAACCCATCCCTCCCCAAGTTGCTTGCATTATGGTGTTTCCTCACAGCAATGGAGTCCTGATTCAGAAATCTTGGAATGAATGTCAACAGCCAGGATGTCCCGGAGCTATTGGGACCTTAGTTGAAATCAGTAAAGCTGAGCCCTCTTAAGCAGGCACACCGCTGGGGAATTAGGAGAGAGCCTTTGTCATTGGCTTTTCTGCTCATGAGATTTGGTGACTCTTCTTGCCTGTTGTAATACATAGGAAGGGAAAATGGACTCAAATTATACTAATGATATATAGTTGATCGAATTGAGGTTCCCAGAATCTATGACTAAGTCCTAGGCTTCAGGATCTGTGAATGTGGCTTTTTTTTTTTTTTTTTTTTTGGAAAAAGGATCTTTGCAGAATGTGGTACTTGAAGGATTTTGAGGTGTGAGATCATTTTAGATTGTCTGGGTGGGCCCCATGACACAAGTCTTTTTTTATTTTAGTGACCGGATCTCACCAAATAGTCCAGGCTGTCCTCAGACTCATGGTCTTTTGCCTTGGCCTCCAGAGTGCTGGGATTATAAAGATGCACCACCCAGTAACAGATGTCTTTATATGACTACAGGAGGGGGAGGGGGAGAGGAGGACACACATGCAAGATCATGGCCAAGAGGGGACAGAGGCAGGAGGTGGAGTTACACGGTCAAAGAGAATCGGTCTACATCAACATTCTCTGAAAGGTGTGAGAGGCCAGCGTCAGCCTCTCCACTGGAGCCATGAGGAGACCTCCGTGCTGGACTTCTGCCCTCCACAGCTGTGAGAGAAAGAATTCCTCTAGTGTTAGGCCATTCAGATGTGGCAGTGCTTTACAACTTTGGAAATTTACACAGGGGCAAGGGTGTGGACTGATGGGGGCTTTCATCTCTGAGCTGAGTCCCTCTTCTAGTATCTGAAAGGAAGCACATTTTATCCCGAGCTAATGCCACCCCGCCTACCTCAGTATCTTCTCAGGCCCTGCCTAGCTACAGCCTTATAAGAGAAATAATTTTTCTTGTTAACGTAAGGAGTTTTGTTAGTTCTTAAGAAACTGCTGCAATCACACACACACACACACACACACACACACACACACACACACACACACACACACGATAATACTTGGCTCTTCCCAGTTTGATTATAGAAATTAGTCCTTCTCTTATTCAGATACTCTTCTGAGCACAGACCAGAGTCTTATGCATTTCTGAACCGCCACCCAAGGTGCAGCTAAACCCTCTTCCTTTAACCTACCTCTGAGAGCGACACTGAGCAACCCTGCTCTCCTGCAGGCTTTATTTGGTCTTGCAACACTAAGGATAAGTCCAGAGCTTCACACATGGTAGCTCTGCATCCTGCTGCTCAGCTAAATCCCCAGCCTCATTCACCAGGTTTTAAGCATTTGTAATCCACCTTTCCTCCTTCTACCCTGTGGGCTGCCTAAGAGCCTACTCTTTGTATTCCACATCTCTCTTGGACTTTGGGTGCATCGCAGATGTGCTGGAAGCACTTGTGAACCAGAGGGACTGGCTATCCTGGCTTTCCCAGGGAAATTTTTGGGGGGATGCTAGGATCTCAGATTTAAAACGGAACCAGTCCTGAGGAAATCTAAGCTGGTCATCGCAGCTTAGAGAATAAACAAAACAGATGCAACAAGAGCCCACTAATCTTGGGATGCCATGGCTTCCCAGAGCAGGGTTGTTTGGTCTTGGTCTCACTCAGCTTCCTTCCTAACATTTAACCCTCTCTCAGAGGCCACTCTTGCAGGCAGTCTTCTCCTTTACCAGGGTGCTAACTAATCAGAGCTGATGTCCAGGGGCTCTGTGGTCATTGCCCCCAATGCAGATGCAGGCTCCTCTCACACGACTGATTTCCTCCCAGTTCTCTGATCGGTGGTTTCTCTTAAATGTTGACGTTTTCCAGGACTCTGACCTGGACACATTTCCAGAAAGCTGGAGAGCAGAAATGAACTCCTCCTATGCACTCACTAGCTCCCCTTTCACACCCGTTTCTCATCCATCAAAGAGTCCCTCATTTGAATAAAGCTTAAGTCAGTCCCCTTCTCCTCATTCCCAGGGTTGCTATCACATACCAGAACTAGATCATTCTTGGCCCTTTTCCATCTCCATAAACCTTTTCAATCTCTCATTTTCATGGCTTATAGTTGCAAATGGTGCTGTGTCCTTCTCTGGCTTAAAGGATGCCAGTGGTCCCTTGTGTTTCTTCGATGAATTCCAGCCTTCTCAGATCCACACAGAAGAGACTTCATGCTCTACCCTTGCTATCAGTTTGGCTTTATCTATCACTTGATGTCTACCTCAGATTCTCCTGCCTCAGAGAACACACAAAACTATTGAACCTATTTGCCAATCCGCTGTCTCCTGCTCCTCTAACCAAAAGTCACTTCTAAGACCCTCTGAGTTGGGATGGGCTATCTCCCTCACCTGCCCCAAACCAGCAACACTGGTATTTACTACCCCAGGAGCTTTCCACTGGCCGGTTTTCCTTGGTGTTGCTGAGCAGGTCAACTGCAGGGCAACCTTTCTTTGTGAGATTTGTTTGTTTGTTGTTTTTCTAAAAGACAAGGTTTCACCATATAGACTTGGCTTGCCTGGAATTTACAACATGGAGCTTCAAATTCATAGAGATCCACTTCCACCTTGGTCTGGGGAACTGAGATTAAAGATGTGCAAACCCACTATGATCCTTTCTCTGCTTTGCCTTCTTTCCCCTCAGCAGGTGGCATGCTGTAAGCACTTCATTGACAGTGAATAGGCTCTTACACAACCCACAGCCTGAGAGGGGGAAGGGTGCTTAACATGTGGTGGTGAATGGGGCTGGAGACTTAGCTCATCAGCAGGATGAGCTGGACTACCCTGTGTGAA